>NC_047671.1:67792152-67807152 GCF_011762505.2 Arvicanthis niloticus | reverse complement strand
GCATTTTCTGGGTATATGCCCAGGAGTGGTATAGATGGGTCCTCAGGTAGTGCTATATCCAATTTTCTGAGGAACCGCCAGACTGACTTCCAAAGTGGTTGTACCAGCTTGCAACCCCACCAACAATGCAGGATTGTTCCTCTTTCTTCACATCCTCGCCAGCATCTACTATCACCTGAGATTTTGATCTTAGCCATTCTGACTGGTGTGAGGTGGTATCTCAGTGTTGTTTTGATTTGCATTTCCCTGATGACTAAGGATGTTGAACATTTCTTAAGGTGCTTCTCGGCCATTTGAGTTTCCTCAGTTGAGAATTCTTTGTTTAGCTCTGTACCCCATTTTTTAATGGGGTTATTTTGTTGTTTGGTGTCTAATTTCTTGAGTTCTTTGTAAATATTCTATATTAGCCCCCTATCGGATGTAGGATTGGTAATGATCTTTTCCCAATCTCTTGGTTGCCGTTTTGTCATGTTGACAGTGTCCTTTGCATTACAGAAGCTTTGCAATTTGATGAGGTCCCATTTGTCTATTCTTGATCTTAGAGCATAAGCCATTGGTGTTCTGTTCAGGAACTTTTCCCCTGTGCCTAGGTATTCTAGGGTCTTCCCCACCTTCTCTTCTAATAGTTTCAGTGTATCTGGCTTTATGTGAAGGTCCTTTATCCACTTGGCGTTGAGCTTTGTGCAGGGGGATAAGAATGGATTAATTTGCATTCTTCTACATGTTGACCTCCAGTTGAGCCAGCACCATTTGTTGAAAATGCTGTCCTTTTTCCACTGGATGAATTTAGCTCCCTTATGACCATAGGTGTGTGGGTTCATTTCTGGGTCTTCAATTCTATTCCATTGATCATCCTGTCTGTCTCTGTACCAATACCATGCAGTTTTTATCACTACTGCTCTGTAGTACAGTTTGAGGTCCGGAATGGTGATTCCCCCAGAGGTTCTTTTATTGTTGAGAATAGTTCTTGCTATCCTAGGTTTTTTGTTATTCCAAATGAATTTGTAAATTGCTCTTTCTATCTCTATGAAGAATTGATTTGGAATTTTGATGGGTATTGCATTGAATCTGTAGATTGCTTTTGGCAGGATAGCCATTTTTACTAAGTTAATCCTGCCAATCCAGGAGCATGGGAGATCTTTCCATCTTCTGAGATCTTCTTCAATTTCTTTCTTCAGAGACTTGAAGTTCTTGTCATACAGATCTTTCACTTGCTTTGTTAGATTCACTCCAAGATAATTTATTTTATTTGTGGCTATTGTGAAGGGTGTCATTTCCCTAATTTCTTTCTCTGCCTTTTTATCCTTTGAATAGAGGAAGGCTACTTATTTGTTTAGTTGATTTTATATCCAGCCACATTGCTAAAGTTGTTTATCAGGTTTAGGAGTTCTCTGGTGGAAGATTTAGGTTCACTTAAGTATACTATCATATCATCTGCAAATAGTGAAATTTTGACTTCTTCCTTTCCTATCTGTATCCCTTTGACTTACTTTTGTTGTCTAATTGCTCTAGCTAAGACTTCCAGTACTATATTGAATAGGTAAGGTGAGAGTGGGCAGCCTTGCCTAGTCCCTGATCTTAGTGGGATTGCTTCAAGTTTCTCTCCATTTAGTTTGATGTTGGCTACTGGCTTGCTGTATATTGCTTTTACTATGTTTAGATATGGGCCTTGTATTCCTGATCTTTCCAAGACTTTTAACATGAAGGGATATTGAATTTTGTCAAATGCTTTCTCAGCATCTAGTGAGATGACCATGTGGTTTTTCTCTTTGAGTTTATTTATGTAGTGGATTACGTTGATGGATTTCCGAATATTGAACCATCCCTGCATTCCTGGGATAAAGCCTACTTGATCTTGATGGATAATTGTTTTGATGTGTTGTTGGATTCAGTTTGCAAGAATTTTATTGAGTATTTTTGCATCAATATTCATAAGAGAGATTGGTCTGTAGTTCTCTTTCTTTGTTGGGTCTTTCTGTGGTTTAGGTATGAGTGTAATGGTAGCTTCATAGAATGAATTGGGTAGTGTTCCTTCTGTTTCTATTTGATGGAATAACTTGAAGAGGATTGGTATTAGGTCTTCCTTGAAGGTCTGAAAGAATTCTGCACTGAAACCATCTGGCCCCGGACATTTTTTGGTGGGAAGATTTTTAATGACTGTGTCTATTTCTTTAGGCGTTATGGGACTGTTTAGGTGGTTTATCTGCTCCTCGTTTAACTTTGGTACCTGGTATCTATCTAGAAAATTGTCCATTTCCTCCAGATTTTCCAATTTTGTTGAGTATAGGCCTTTGTAGTAGGATCTGATAATTTTTTTAATTTCCTCTGTTTCTGTTGTTATGTCTCCCTTTTCAGTTCTGATTTTATTAATTTGAATGCTGTCTCTGTGCCCTTTGGTTAGTATGGCTAAGGGTTTGTCTATCTTGTTGATTTTCTCAAAGAACCAGCTCCTGGTTTTGTTGATATTTTGTATAGTTCTTTTTGTTTCGACTTGGTTGATTTCAGCCCTGAGTTTAATTATTTCCTGCCATCTACTTCTCTTCGGTATACTAGCTTCTTTTTGTTCTAATGCTTTCAGGTTTGTTGTCAAGTTGTTAATGTATGCTCTTTCCACTTTCTTTTTGTGAGCACTTAGAGCTATGATTTTTCCTCTTAGTACTGCTTTCAATGAGTCTCACATGTTTTAATATGATGTGTCCTCATTTTCATTTAAATCTAAAAAGTCTTTAATTTCTTTCTTAATTTCTTCCTTGACCAAGTCATCATTGAGTAGAGCATTGTTCAGTTGCCAAGTGTATGTGGGCTTTCTGTTGTTTTTGTCTATGTCAAAGACAAGTCTTAACCCATGGTGGTCTGATAAGGTACTAGGTATTATTTCAATCTTTTTGTACCTGTTGAGGCCTGTTTTGTGACCAATTATATGGTCTATTTTGGAGAAGGAACCATGAGGTGCTGAGAAGAAGGTATATTCTTATTTTTTAGGATGAAATATTCTATAGATGTCAGTTAAGTCCAGTTGGTTCATAACTTCTGTTTGTTTCATTGTGTCTCGATTTAGTTTCTGTTTCCATGATCTGTCCATAGCTGAGAGTGGGGTGTTGAAATCTCCCACTATTGTTGTGTAGGGTGCAATGTATGCTTTAAGCTTTAGTAAAGTGTCTTTTATATATGTGGGTGCCCTTACATTTGGGGCATAGATGTTGAGAATTGCGAGTTCCTCTTGGTACATTTTTCCTTTGATGAATATGAAGTGTCCTTCTTTATCTTTTTTGATTACTTCTGGTTGAAAACTGATTTTATTTGATATTAGAATCGCTACTCCAGCTTGTTTCTTGGGACCATTTGCTTGGCAGATTGTTTTCCAACCTTTTACTCTGAGGTAGTGTCTGTCCTTTCCACAGAGGTGTGTTTCCTGAATGCAGCAAAATGTTGGGTCCTGTTTACGTATCCAGTCTGATAGTCTATGTCTTTTTACTGGAGAATTGAGTCCATTGATATTAAGAGATATTAAGGAAAAATGAGTGTTGTTTCCTGTTATTTTTGTTATTGGCAGTGGAGATATGTTTGTGTAGCTACCTTCTTTTATGGTTTTTAGAAGATTACTTTCCTGCTTTTTCTAGGTTGTAGTTTCCCTCCTTGTGTTGGAGTTTTTCAGCAATTATCCTTTGAAGTGCTGGGTTTGTGTTGAGATATTGTGTAAATTTGGATTTGTCATGGAATATTTTGGTTTCTCCATCAATAATGATTGACAGTTTTGCTGGGTATAGTAGTCTGGGCTGACATTTATGTTCTTTTAGGGTCTGTATGATATCAGTCCAGGATCTTCTGGCTTTTATGGTCTCTGGTGAGAAGTCTGGTGTAATTCTTATAGGTCTGCCTTTATATGTTACTTTGCCTTTTTCCCTTACTGCTTTTAGTATTTTTTCTTTGTTTTGTACATTTGATGTTTTGACTATTATGTGGCAGGAAGTATTTCTTTTCTGGTCTAAATATTTGGAGTTCTGTAGGCTTCTTGTATATTTATGGACAGCTCTTTCTTTAGGTTAGGGAAGTTTTCCTCTATAATTTTGTTGAGGATATTTACTGGTCCTTTAAGTTGAGAGTCTTCCCCCTCATCTATTCCTATTATCCTTAGGTTTGGCCTTCTCATTGTGTCTTGGATTTCTTGTATATTTTGGGTTAGTAGCTTTTTGTATTTTGCATTTTCTTTGACAGTTGTGTCAATGTTTTCCATGGTATCTTCTGCACATGAGATTCTCTCTTCCATCTCCTGTATTCTGTTGGTAATACTTGTGTCTATGACTCCTGATCGTTTTTTTTTTAAGTTTTCTAACTCCAGGGTATTCTTCCTTTGTGATTTCTTTATTGTTTCTACTTCCATTTTTAGATCCTGCATGGTTTTGTTTAATTCCTTCTCCCATTTGGTTGCATTTTCTTGCAATTCCTTAAGGGATTTTTGTGTTTCCTCTTTAAGGGTTTCTATCTGTTCTTTGAGAGTGTTATTTATGTCTTTCTTAAAGTTCTCTATCATCATCATGAGAAGTGATTTTAATTCTGAATCCTGCTTTTCTGGTGTGATGGGGTGTTCAGGGCTTGCTATGATGGGGGAACTGGGTTCTGATGATGCCATGTAACTTTGGTTTCTGTTGCTTATGTTCTTGCACCTGCCTTTTGCCATCTGGTTAAATCTAGTGCTACCTGTGCTTCTGTCTCTGATTGTAGCCTGCCTTTCCAGTTGTGTTTGGTCTTCTAGGGGTCCAGATGTCTCTATGAGTTTTTCCAGCTGCACTGATTACGGTGGTATCTCTAGGATGCCTCAGGATATGGTGCCTCCAAGGTAACAGTCCAGCTATTTGTTTGCTGTTCTGGGTGCAATGTCTACTCTTGGATATCTCAGGATATGTTGTTTGACACTCTGAGTTCAGTTGTTCCTCTGTGGCTCTGGGTTGAGTGGACCTTCCAGTATGTCTCAGGCAGAATCCAGGGTCCACACAACTGCAGGCCTGGCAGAGGTCTGGTCTAGGCCTCAGACCCAGGAGATGGGCAGAAGGGGGGTGCTAGCCGGCAGGGGCGGGGGGGGGGGGTATCTACTTGATTCTGAGCACTCAGGGCACCCAGCTATGAGTTCAGGGTAGTATGTGGGTTTTCCTACCTAAAGCTGGTTGTGGGATCTGTGGAGCCCTCAGAATGTGTCTGGCAGCAGTAACCAGGGTGCACTCACCAACAGGCCTCAGACCGGAAGTGGGGCACGCGGCGGCAGGGGAGTGCTAGCGCTGGCTATGGGTTCTATGGATCCCCCAGAATGTGTCTGGCGGAATCTGGGGTACACTCACAAGCTGGCCTGGCAGAGGTCCGGCCCAGGCCTCAGACAGGAAGAGGTGCGCGCAGCAGCAGGGGAGTGCTTGCGCTGGCTATGGGTTGTTCTATGGATCCATCAGAATGTGTCTGGCAGAATCCGGGTTGTACTCACAAGCTGGCCGAGCAGAGGTCCGGCCCAGGCCTCAGCAGAACTTGGTGAATTCTATGGAAATGGAAGCAGTGAAATAAAGTATATCGTGGGGACATAGAACATCAGGAGAAAAAGGCCCATAAAACAACTGAGTAAAGCTCTTATGAACCCACTGAGGCTTAAACATCCAGTAGAGGGCCTACCTACATTGTGCACTAGATCCTCTGCAAATACTACCATAACTTTCAGATCAGTACTTTAATGGGACTCTCGAATGTGTAAAGGAGTGAGTCTCTGATTTTTGTACCTTATCTTGGGATGTTTTATTTTCTGTTGGTTTCCCTTGTATGACTTTGGTGTGGTGGGTTTTGTTTTATCTTATTTTTATCTTATCTTATTTTATTTTATGCTCTTATCACCCAGAAGCCTGTCTTTTTCTGAAGAGAAACAAAAAGGAAGTGGATCTGGATGGATAAAGAGCTGCAGAAGAACTGGGAAGAGTAGAGTAAGAAGAAAATGTATCCTATTTACCTATCTTACTATATCTTATTTACATGCATTATTTCTAACCTTCTTTCAGAAGATTCCATGAGCCATCTTAAGATCATAAACAATACATATATTGGGTACTACTTTATGTAAATCAGTGTTAAATTTGTGTACTCATATGTTTAACCAAACATATGATTTAAAACTTTTAAACTATTAAATGTTTACAGTATGTGAGGTAATATAATAGTGTTAGGGGACAACAATCACCAAAGAATGATACCCTAGACTCAGATAGTATGCAAAAGCAAAGAGCATTTATTTAGCTGAGGTTTTTGCATGCAAGGGTCTACCCATTTAGGAATAGAGGCCTTTGGTGGATTCACAGGCTCAGCTTTATTGTAAGTTTGGGGAGTTCCAGGGATGGGCTTGTGCCCTTTTACTTTGATTGCTTAACTCTATCCTTAGGGTCTGACTGATTCTACAATTGTTTAGGCTCTGGAAGCTTCCCAGGGGTTTGCATACTCATTCTAGCTACCTATTCTTATTTCAGACCAAATGACAACCTGTCCTCCATTTGCTTCACATGATTGTAGTTGACTAACCACAGTTTCCTAGATACGGGTTTTCATTTCTAAAAAACAGAAACTTAGGCCTAATCTCCCAAACTGCCAGTCTGCAGCCTGTTATTGAGTCAGCCTTGCTCTGCCTAACTCTGTCCTCTCATTAGACCCTGTGCACTGATAGTGTGAATATAAAGAAGGAAAAAGATTGTCAAAGTTTTATGCAATTCCTGAAAAAGTATTGAGCAGAACCTACATGTAATTGAACATTTCAACTTTAGCATATATTTTTAGACAAACAAAAAACAGAAGCTCAAATATTTGGTGTTGCAGCCTGAGCTGCCCCACATTTGGGGGCCAGAAATGTTGAGAGCCACTCTGTCAGTTTTGGGACCCGCACTGCCAAAAGCCTTGGGGAATAACTTGTTAGCCTGCACTGCCCCAAGCAGCTCTGGTCTGTGGGTCGGGGTTCAGCAAGAGAGAGAGTGAGGATGGACTGGAAGAATGGAGACCAGACAGAGTGTGATTCAATCCCGTTTATTCATCAGTCTCTCTTCTTCTCCAAGTCCCAAGTCTTGAGTTCCTAGTCCCTAGTGCCTCCAAGTTCCAAGTTTCCTCTTCCAAGTGCTAAGTGCCTAATGTCTAATGCCAAGTTCTTCCTTTAAGTGCCAAGTGCCTAATACCTAATAATTCTTCTTCCTAGTTCTCTAGTCCAAGTGTCTTCTTCCTCAATGCCTAATTCCTACTCCAGTTGTACTGTACTCTTCTGTCTGCCTCTTGCCTTTTATATTTCTCACTTCTAAGCCACACCTCTAAGTCACGCCCTTAGGGCTTGTCTCTAAATTTGATCTCTAAGTTACACCCTTAAGCCTCAGCGCTAAATCACACCTTTAAGTCTCACATACCCAAGGGAAGATCCTGGGTATATAAAGCAAGATGTTATAAGAGTGTGCTCAGCTGTTGTAGGCTGATGTAATCAAGTCTCTTGTCAGGGTATATAGCTCAAGATGGCTACAAGGATGATAGCTGCATTCTGTTGGCTCACAACAATTTGGATTAGCAAATATGTTTGAAAACATTATTAACAATAGAAAAAATTGAGATGAACAATTTTCTAGTGAATGAGAAACATAATATGATCCACATACTAGAGAATATTGTTAAGTCTAAAAATGAAGAAAAGTTTGACACAGTGTAAAATGTGGCAATCAGACAGGGGTAAAAAGATGAGCATTGCATGATATTATGTATAATATTATTGCGATTAAACTCTAGAGACAAAGGTGAAATGCTGATGCCTAGAAGCTGGGGAAAATGTGTAATTTGTGTAAAATGAGTAGAGACTTTAAATGGGAATATTGAAATAGTCCTGCAGACAGGTTACTTCTCAAAGAATAATGTATTAACTGTTCTAAAAATCCATGAACTTAAATACAATCTTAATATTCCAAGGATTATGCTGATAACAATGACAATGTGTGTGTGTGTGTGTGTGTGTGTGTGTGTGTGTGTGTGTTAAAGTGTCTTAAATAAAATAACCTGATAGGTAAATATGGGTTTTTGTACCTTTCAATTTCACTAAATTTTGATATTTCAACTTCTTATATACTGGGATCATGGGGACAATGAGCACATGTGTTCATAGGGTTCTTGATTCCTCCACTTCTACTGAATGACAGGCATTTCCTTGTGATTTAAACATTCCAAATTTCAAGTCAGACTGAACCTCTTTTTCTTTAGAAATTGGGGTTGCTAACATAAGTATTTTTTAAATAAATTAAGTGTGTTAGTCTGTCTGTCTGTTTAAAATGTAAAGTTGACTTACAGGACTTGTTTTTCACTACATTTATAATTAATGTTCTCTGATAGTTGACTATTCATGTAACCAGTTTTTGTTTTGTTTTGTTTTTTGTCTTTCTGTATTTCTGTGTGTCTCTCTGATTGTATGACTCTCTGGCTGGCTGGGTTGCTTGCTTGCTTTTTCTTTCTCTTTCTTTCTTTTTTTCTTTCTTTCTTTCTTTTTTCCTCATTAAATAAATTTCTTCTTGAAGTTTCCAGGAGTACTGACATTGCAGAAACTAACTTTAAAAAATATGCATTCACATATATATTAATGGCATTTCTGTGTATGTGTTTGACATTTTTAAAGATGAAATCAAAGCATGATAAGGCTTTGAAAAGAAGGAATGTTCATTTTAGTCATGATAGTTTACTAGCTCACTATAAATAATGCAGCAAACCATTTTGAATAAAAAAGGAAAATAAAAAATAAGTATAAAATTACATTAAAAATTATCTTACCATGTGGGGAGCTGACACAAGGCAGCTATCATCCTTGCAGCCATCTTGAGCCATATACCCTGACAAGAGATTTAATTACATTAGCCTATAACAGCTGAGCACACTCTGATAACATCTTGTTTTAGATACCCAGGATCTTCCTTTGGGTATGTGAGACTTAAAGCTGTGATTTAGAGCCGAGACTTAAGGGCGTGACTTAGAGATCAGATTTAGAGATAAGACCTAAGGGTGTGACTGAAGGGCGTGACTTAAGGGCATGGTTTAGAAGTGAGACATATAAAAGGCAAGAGGCAGACAGACGAGTTAAGTACAACTTGGAGTAGGAATTAGGCATTGAGGAAGAAGACACTTGGACTAGAGAACTCGGAAGAAGAATTATTAGGCATTAGGCACTTAGCACTTGGAAGAAGTAACTTGGAACTTGGAGGCACTAGAGACTAGGAACTACTCCTCTGCCTTGTCTCCATTCCTCACTCTCTCTCTTGCTGAACCCCAACCCACAGACTGGAGCAGCTTGGGGCAGTGCAGACTCTAACAATTTAGCCCCCAAGGCTTTGGCAGTACGGGTTCCAACATTGACAGAATGGTTCGAGAAATTTTGGCCCCCAGACGTGGGATAGTGCAGTTCTCAACATTTCTGGCCTCCAAATGTGGGGCAGCTCAGGCTGCAACATTACCATGTGATAGTCATGTTTAAGTACAAAGGTCTGATCACTTGGAAAGTGGAAGACATGAGTGATTTTTGTTGCATAGAAGGAACGTCTATCAATAAAAAAAAGTGATCCAAAGCAGAATAATTCATTTTTGCTGAAACAATAAAATTTATAGCAATGTTGTATGAATTGATAAAACTGGAATTGGGGTGGAATTGGGGTGTATGAGTCTCAAAAGAGGAAATTACAGAAATAGTTTCAGAACTCTACACAGGGGCTCCCCCTAGAAGCTGATTCTAAATATTAATCTGCATATATAGCTGAAAATTACATGAGCTTACGAAAAACAGTAACTCTATGAGTACTAAAACTATAAAATATTTCCAGAGCAAATAAAGCAAAAATATTGGAATTCCATTACCTCATAAGACCAAAAATTATACAATATTTTGAAAAAATAACTAAAGACCTTACAAGAGAAATATTTTAGTGTGTGTCTGAAAACACAAAGAGAAAAAAAAGGACTTCAAATTACCTCTACCTATGGGATTTAAAATCAATAATAGCCAATGTAAAGGTCTGCCTATGGGACCATAATTTGTTCTGTGTGATTTACATGGAATCAACTTCATATCCAAGCTTATGAAATAAGATCTCCAAATTGAAATACACAAGCAACATTGAGATTCTGTTAATGATTTTTTTTAAGTTTTTTATTAGATTTTGATGCCCAAAAAGCTACCAGTGTACTTAACTTGTTTTATTGAGGGATTAAATTTCTATTAAAACGTAAATGTAAACTCAAATATTTTCATATTTTATGTTCATTATAAGTGAATTTATGTAAAACATACTAAATGAGCTCTGTATCAATCAAATTTTGGCAAGTATAATGAGAAAAACTTAGTAAGAAAGTGATAGATTTATTAGGAAACGTTAAACGACTTAGGAAAGAAAAGTCTGAAACACAGAGCTGGGAAATTATTCAGTGGGCCAGAGAACCTGCTGTACAAGCCAAAGACCTGAATTCACATCCACATAGACTTGTCCACTGCCGGCACTTATAACTCCAGAACTTGCTTCAGGCAGATAGAACCAGCAGGATCTCTGGGGCTCCCAGGTCAGCTAGCTTAGACATAATCCCACTTTGGGCCTGTCGTTGGACCTTCTTTTCTTCAGGCTCCTCTCTATTTCCATCCCTGTAGTTCTTTCAAACAGGAACAGTTATGGGTCAGAGTTTTGAAGAGGAAGGCAACCCCCTTCCTCATTTGATGCCCTGTCTTCCTGCTGGAGGTGAGCTCTATAAATTCCCTCTCCCTACTGTCGGGCATTTCATTTAAAGTCCCTCCCTTTGAGTCCTGCAAGAAAATACTTTATAAAATCCAACATTTCATCACAAAAAAAATTACAAGTAACAAATCTCAGACCAATTAATTCCAAGAAAGAGAAACACATACCTGAAATTATAATGAACTCTTGTTTGTTTTTTTGTTTGTTTTTTTGTTTGTTTTTTGAGACAGGGTTTTTTATAATGAACTCTTAAATGTGGAAAGCACATACATACTCAAAGATGTTATCTGAAATGGAATACCGAGGCCTTTTTAAAATTATTTTATTTTTTTACATTCAAAATCTTGGCCCCCCTTCAGGTCTCCCTCCCAGAGTTTTTCGCCCTATCCCTCTCCCTTTTGCCTCAGAGAAAGTGCTACCTGACCTACCCTTTACCCACCCACCCTTTCACCCCTCCCCACATCCAGCTTCCCTGGGGCATCAACTCTCTACCATATTAAACACATCTCTGCTATATATGTGTTGGAGGTCACAGACTAGCCCATATATGCTCTTTGGTTGGTGGCTTAGTCTCTGGGAACTCCCAGGGGTCCAGGTTAGTTTGTCTTCCTATGGGGTTATCATTCCCTTCAGCTACTCCAATCTTTCCCCTAACTCTTCGTAGGAGGTCCCCAATCTCATTCTAATGTTTGGCTATAAGTATCTGCATCTGTCTCAGCCAGCTGCTAATAGAGCCTCTCAGAGAACAACCACACTAGGCTCCTGTCTGCAAACACAACATAACATCAGTAATAGTGCCAGGGTTGGTGCCTACCTATGGAATGTATCTGAATTTGGGCCAGTCAATGGATGATCTTTTCTTCAGTATTTGGACTATTTTTGTCTCTGCATTTCCTTTAGACAAAAAAAAATCTGGGTCAAATATTCTGTAGGGGGATTGATGACCTCATATCTCCATTGGGGGTCCTGTCTATTTACTGGAGGTGGTCTCTTTAGGTTTCATCTCCCCATTGTTGGGCATTTGTCTAGGGTCATCCCTTTGAGTCTTAGTTCTCAGCAAAGAATCAACACAAAAATACAAGTACCTTTACTTCAGAACTACAAAGAATCAGATCTACAAAAGATATTGCATACATTAAAATTGTGTCAGTTCATTTTTTCTATCGCGCCCCCCTGGCGCTTTTGCGTCCGCGGAGAAATCACGAGACGCAGAGAACAGGTAGTTATTGTAAACGAGGCTTTTAATCTTTATCACCCACGTGGAGAAACGTGGAGAGACGCGGAAGGAAGGAAGGGAGAGAGAGAGAGAGAGAGAGAGAGAGAGAGAGAGAGAGCGCCAGAGTCAGAGAGCGAGAGTGCCAGAGTCAGAGAGAGAGAGTGCCAGAGTCAGAGAGAGAGAGCTGAGGAACGGGTCCCCCGCTTAAGTGCAGTCTAGAGTGACGTATTCACTTTTTGATTGGCTGTTCGCTCACCACCCAATATGCCTCGGGATTGGCAGTGGCTAAGGCACGCCTATCTGCCTAGCAACTGCGCAGCTAACAGCAGCTTCCTACAATTTTTCTCATAAAATATGATTTCTACTTATAATTAAAATACCATCAATTCAATGAAAATTAAATCTATAACCTACAAGACATCAACCTTTTAGATATTGTTATTATTATATATGCATTTATTAAGCTACTAGCTCTTTAAAATACCACGGTTGCATAAAATACCGTGCTAGAAAATATTTTTAAAAATATAATTATTCTTTTATGCTAATATTATTTATGAAATTAAGTATACTGGAAACCCATAAAATTGCTGTTACAATAAAGCAGTTTACTAGGTGTGTTAATATTAACAGAGATGGCATTTGAATTTTCAATAAATAATATTGCAAATAAATTGCAACAAACCATTAACATCTCTGTCATTTCATACATGTATACATATTAGGAGGCTTCTACAATAGTAAGTTTCCAAATATCACAAAATTACATTAATGTTAGTGTTCTTATCCCACGTGATCTACTCTATTCATTCTTATTGTTGTCTCCATTTAATCAGATTCTAGTTTTCCCTTTATCTTCTACAACACTACATGCTATTTCCACATTTAGAAGATCCCCCAAGTCCTCATATATACTTAATTTCTGCAGCTACTAAGATAAACACTCACATACTTAACATTTAACAACTTGCATCCACATATAACATAAAAACATACAATGTTTATGTTTTGTTGATTTAGGTTAATACACTCAGGATGACTGTAGCTCCATTTTTCAGTTCTTCATACATTCCAGATACTAATTTTCTATTAAATACATAACTAGTACATATTAAAATGGAGTCACAATATAGTAGAGACAATGCCTCAACTAGACATCTCATGCTATCAATTAAAACTTCATTGCCGTTAATATATTACTTCTTGAGATTGGCAAAAGGAGTCCAAGAGATCTCCAAAAATATCAAAGAGCCTATCACCTCATTTACATCAATGAATGCATAGAAACAAAGCTGGTGCTCACCTAGAAGCTTATCCAATTCTAAACAGCATCTGTGGTGCTATAGTTACCAGTGTAGAAATGTAATCATCAGTATCACTGAGTTACAAATTTTGATACCTACAACAATGATCCATATTCAAATACAAAGCAATAATGGCATAAATGTTATGGTGATAACTAACAACCTCCTTGCATTGCATACAGTGCCCACTACATGAAGTCAAATATGCACAAGAACCTGAAACTAGACAGGGAATAGTGTTTTGAGGAAAGCTTACCATTATTATTTTGCTATAAGAATATAGCAATAAAAAGAACTCTTTGTGACATTTATCTATATCAATAAATCATAACACTGCTTAAGCCTCATGAAAGAAGCTTCATAGAATATATGGTTATTAACACAGAGATTCACAACTGGACAGTTATCAGAGAGAGAGAGAGAGAGAGAGAGAGAGAGAGAGAGAGAGAGAGAGAGAGAGAGACTTTGAAGCATAGTCCTAAATGAAATATCTTCATCAAATAATTTTCCTCAAAGCTCAGGTATCTATGTGAAGGTTGAATGGGAACGAGTCAGAGGAAATGGGTGATTCCAAGGAGACAGTGTCTTACACATACAATGGGGGAAATGCATGTATGAAGTCACAGAGACCGTGACAACATGCACAGGACTTGCACAGAATCAAATCAAACAAAATGTCAGAATCAAAAATAAAAAATAGACAAAAATATTTTCATGCCCATTAAGATGTTATTTGTAATTGATATGTGCTGTGAAAAGAAAAAATCAATTTTACCCAACACAGAGTCACTAGGTTTATCAACCATAGTCCAGAGCAGGTCTCATCCCCACACGTAGCTGGCCAACACAAAATGCAAGCCATGAGTATTATAGTACACTTTTTGTTTGCTTGTTTGTTTATTATCAGTTTTCATCTTATTATTTCTTGCAGTAGTTTGATATTTTATTTTTGTTCATTTGGGTCTTGTTTTTGTTTTATCAGTGTGTGTGTTTGTGTGTGTGTGTGTGTGTGTGAGAGAGAGAGAGAGAGAGAGAGAGAGAGAGACAGACAGACAGACAGACATACAGAGAGAAATGAGAGAGAGAGAGAGAGAGAGAGAGAGAGAGAGAGAGAGAGAGAGAGAGGCAAGAGTTAGTATGAAAAGGGAGGTAGGCAATTTATAGAGACTGCTGAACACCTGGACAGTCCCTATACTACAGAATGTTGGAGCATCCAATCGTCAGCCTTTTGGCCCAGAGTCATCTGCCAGACCTTAGTGATGCAGAATTATTAATGGCTGTTTACTCTGTCTAGGCAGATATAATCAGTCGACTATTCTGCAAGTATGTCCTTTTCTGGACAGTAATTAGTCTGTAGATGGAAAGAGGCAATTCTTGCCTAGTGGCTGTCTCCCCACAGTTGGAGTAACTCCAAAGATGCTCAATTTCTTCTTAGAATCCAAGGCAGGAAGCTGTCAGGAGCAAACAGGTCTCTAATCAAAATGAACATTAATATAGAAATGTTTGTAACGTCAATTCTGTGGATGTCTGACGTTTTGAAAACCAACTATCCATGTAAGGTAATCTGGACTGTTGTCTGTTAACCTCTCTCAGCTATTTCTAAATAAAATATAGAGAACTTCCTAACAATAAACTCAAAGCCTAAGTTTTGGCTGTTTTAGAAGCTATGCTTTGTGCTTCCCATAATTTCAGTTAACTCAGTCATTCTGGATTTCTGACGGGGTTGAAAACTTAT